>NC_083515.1:0-30000 GCF_032362555.1 Amyelois transitella | reverse complement strand
GTTGTTTGTGTGGCGATAAATCATTTATTAGATGGGTATAGTAGATGTTACTGTTGATAATTGTAGCTTTGATGGGTCTCTGCTATTTGATACAGATACCCATCTTCGCTATTTATCGAAAACTATGTTTTTAATATTGGGTGCCATTGATCTGCTATATTTAGGTTTGTGACTATAATTGACAAGTGATATTAATTTTGCAAAGCGACTTCACGTTTAGACAGGGCGTTGGATCACAATTACAAGGCTCCTCCTTCTTCTAAGGGCACATCATTGCATCGAGAGCGACCAACGTGCTGCTAATAGCCATAGTCGGTGCTATCCTGGAGAGCTTTGATGGCGTTGACTATGCGAGGGCACAATTTGTTGTCGGTGGCAGAGTGGCAAGTGTTAGCGCTACGCACAGCCTTGCAATTAACGCAACACTTTTTGTTAGGATCGGCGCGGTCGGGGCACGAGTTGACCTGGTGCGCAGTGGAGCCACAGTGGGCGCACGGGTGGGACTCTGCGGTGCACTTGTTGTTAGTGTGACCGAACTGCAGGCACTTATAGCACTGCACGAAGCGGCTGAAGTCCGCCACGTGCACCCGCTGGTGCTCCACGTTCGCGCGCTCACCCTCGACCAGCCTGCGCCGGATCGCCGGGGCCACCTCCAACACCGCGTTGTAAAAGCGCTCGTTTCGATTGTTCAAGAGGAAGCAAAGGCGGATTTCTTCGCTGGGGATTTGGTTCTGGTGGCTTATGATGTCCACCAGTTCCTCCCTCTGGACCTCTTTGCTAATCCCCTTCAAGATAATGAGAGGGCGACGGAGCTTCGACTCTTCAGCTGCAATGCCGGGGATGTTGTTCACTTTTTGGAGGATTTGGTCGCGCTGCTCATTGGTGTCGAACTCTACTTTGAGCATGTTCTGGCGCAAGGGTTTTACCTTCGAGGGAGCGAATGTTGTTCTACGGAATGAGATATTCTTCTTAAACTCGTCAAGCACGACTGGCTGCTGTTTGTCGCTAGTCTCCTTTGCTTTGATGATGATGGAGGGCAAGGTGCGCGAAGGTGGAGGAATGCTCTTAGGGGGGGAGGGCGTCGCCACGGCCGCGGCGAAGGATTTTGCAGGCACTGGTGGAGAGGGCGCTGGCGTCGGCGTCATGGCCTTTAGTTCCTCGCGGATACTCTCCCGAATAATCGAGAGCAATGTGCTCTGGTCCGGGAGGATCTCCGGAGTCGGAGGAGTCGGCGCAATCGCGACCGTTGGCCCGGTCTCCTTGACCTTTACCAACGCCTGCGCAGATCTTTGTATCTCCTGCGCCGCCGCCGCAATGAGCCGCTTGTTGGTGGCAGTGACGCTTTTTCCTTCGTTTACTGCTTTATTGATGGTGTACGTTAACTTTGTAACTACCGCCATGAAGGTGTCCATACTTTTCACATCTTCGGAACGGGCAGGTAGTTCGATGATCATTGCGCTGGATTTGGTGGACTTAGTTGCTGTAGGTTTGCGAGCGGGCACAACTTTGGCGGATGATTGTGAGGAGGCAGCGATAGCGTCGCTCACTTCGGGTGTACTGGCTACTTCGGTGTCAGACATGTACCGAAGGTGGGGCATGTCTGATTCGGAAAATTGAAGGTCTAAGCCGGATGTTAAGATGTCAAGATCAAGATCAAGATCATCACTCTCAGTAATAGGCATAATGTTGACACGAGGGCGCTCGGAAAGGCGAGTTGCAGTTGCAAAGGCCCTGGAATGGCCTGGCACGGGAGAGGAAGATCGCGAAGGGCGATTGGGGGGTGCAGGGGGAGGTCGATTAGTCGCCTCCTTCCGGGTGGGAGACCGGGTGAGCCCCATGGTCTCGTCGGTGAGTAAGTGAAGTTTACCAGATTATAAAAATCAAAATCAGACTGTAAATAATTAAAACTATTGTTTCTAATGTGTGTAAATCTAATTAGATACTATTTTTAGGACCAAAAGAACAATCAGTACTAGTCGGCAGAAAGAAAAAATACAAGGGAAAAAAGTGGATTTTCGGTTTCGACTTACGTCGGCGAGCGGTGTTTACCTACCTGATGAAACTAGGGTGGGCGGGGGGGCGAATTTTTCGCGTATTTTGTCCGGGGATGGCTCAAAATGATGGGGTAGGCAGCCGGAACACTAATCAGAAGTAATTTGGGGGGGGTTCGGAAGAAAAAATTCGGATTTTACACTAAAATGGATGTTTGAATTATATATGGACCGTTACAGAAGAAAATCGACAAAATAGTATGAAAAATTCAATTGGATGGAGACGACTGGTATGCAGAATCGATGGCGGCGTCAAGACGAAGAGATGGAGGTATCACAAGCAGGGGTGGACACACTAAAGATCGGTTAGGTTAGGTTAGGTTAGGTTAGGTTAGGTTAGGTTAGGTTAGGTTAGGTTAGGTTAGGTTAGGTTAGGTTAGGTTAGGTTAGGTTAGGTTAGGTTAGGTTAGGTTAGGTTAGGTTAGGTTAGGTTAGGTTAGGTTAGGTTAGGTTAGGTTAGGTTAGGTTAGGTTAGGTTAGGTTAGGTTAGGTTAGGTTAGGTTAGGTTAGGTTAGGTTAGGTTAGGTTAGGTTAGGTTAGGTTAGGTTAGGTTAGGTTAGGTTTTTTTTTTTTTTTTTTTTTTTTTTTTTTTTTTTTTTTATACTAAAATTTTATCTGTTAAGAACAAATTTGTAAGATTGGGTAAACTATATGTTTGTGTCGAGAGAGTAGCGTTGATGGGCATCTGCTATTTGATACAGATGCCACATCGTCGCTATAAACAATTTTGAGCTATGTTGTTTGTATTTCTAGGTGCCGTTGATCCGTTTTAAATGATTTACTATTTGGTTTATATGTTCTACTAAGTATTTTACGGCGTCTTCAGATTTATGTACAGTGTTCATGTTAAATGGTTCTAAGTTCTTATTGAGGCATGTCATTATATATGTTTCTCGGTGCTTACGGAATATTGGGCAGGATTTGAGAAGATGGTGGACGTCCTGTGGAGTCACGTCGTCACAAGGACAACGATCGTCCTCAGTGATTTTGTACTTGTGTAGGTATGACTTATGATATCCATGACCTGATAAGATTTGAGTGACGGAGAACGAAGGTTTAATGTACTGTCGGAATTGGGCTATTGCAAAGATAGATGGAAAGAAGGACCTTGTTACGGACCCTTGCGGGGCCGACTCATATTCGCACTGCCAGGCGTCTAAAGTGTGCTGGCGCAGAAGACGCTTGGCGTGTGAGAGTGGGAAATGATTTAGCAGAGTTGCGGTTTTCTTCTCAGCGGCCTCCTTAGCCGCAGCGTCTGCTATCTCGTTCCCCACTATGCCAACATGAGCCTTAGACCAGACGAATTTGACTATTATACGGATGGAGGAGAGGAAAGAGATGAGGTGGTGAATTTGGTTCACTAATGGGTCGGTGTTGCTACGGTCTTGAATGGCCTTGAGGGATGATTGGGAGTCCGAGAAGATGAGAGCTTCAGTAAAGTTAGCGTTTACATTTGTGAGCCACTTGAGAGCTTCGGCTATGGCGAATAACTCGCACATAAAAACTGTGGCAGTGCGGCACAATTTGAATTTCTTGATTACAGGTTGCTGTCCTTCCCGCATCACCACGAACGAAGCCCCCGCTTGTCCGTCTTCTTTCTTGCTACCGTCCGTGAAAATATTTGGAGCATCAGGATTTATTAGAGCAGTGGTTTCTTCCTGCGTGGTAGCTTCATCGTAATTTATGGTGACCCGGTTGGCCGGATGTAAGAGTTCTCTGACTTTGGATTTTGGATATAGTATTATATCGTCAGGCAGTTCTTTGCATGTTCCGGTCCGTTTGATGTTGTGGATGTGGAATGTTTCGTTTATTATTAGGTGGAGGGGAGCAAATTGAGCTAACGCAAGTGCCGCAACTGCCGAGATAGTATGAAAGCCGCGAATTGCTCTGATGGCAAAGCTCCGTTGGAAAGATCTGAGGGCTCGGCGCACAGAGTAAAATCTAGTGGCCGTACCCCAGATACCTGCAGCATATGTGATGATAGGGACGATGACTTGCCGATATATGCACTCGACATTCTCGGGGTGAACGCCCCAAGTTGGTCGGACAAACTTACATAGGTTTTTGAATATTTTACTGGCTTTATTAATAGCGTAGTTAACATGTTGGATAAAGTTTAGCTTAGAATCTATAATTACGCCCAGGATTTTTATTTGATCAGTTAAAGGTATTACACTATTGCGCATTTTAATGGTAGCCGAATTAGTTTTTAATGAAAACGAAATGCATTGGGTTTTGTCCGGACCGAACTTGAGTTTGACCCGTTCCCCCCAAGAGCTAATGAGGTCGAGGCTGGTGGAGGCGGCCGCTTCCACGTATTCCCGCGTCGCGCCCTCCACTATCAGCAACACGTCATCTGCGAAGGCCTGTATGTGGGTGCCCTGTGGTGCCCTGTGGCAGTGGCATGGTGAGCAACTCGTCCAGGATTAGGTTCCAGAACACCGGGCCGCAAGCAGAGCCTTGGACGCAGCCTTTAGTCATCTGGTTAGGTTAGGTTAGGTTAGGTTAGGTTAGGTTAGGTTAGGTTAGGTTAGGTTAGGTTAGGTTAGGTTAGGTTAGGTTAGGTTAGGTTAGGTTAGGTTAGGTTAGGTTAGGTTAGGTTAGGTTAGGTTAGGTTAGGTTAGGTTAGGTTAGGTTAGGTTAGGTTAGGTTAGGTTTTTTTTTTTTTTTTTTTTTATAGTTTCCCCTGGATGTTACACCACACCCAGGGGGAGTTTATTTCCAGTATCCCTCTAACATAATCAGAGCCATTGTTTATCTATTTTTGTATACATAATATAAGAATAAAACTAAAACTTAACTTGACACCACTCTTTGAGTCTGCTTCTTTACACTTATATGATTAACTATATACATATATATTTTATAATACATACTGATATTTCTTTTAATTTTGTGCTTGTTTGTTTGTTGTTATACAATATTTATTGCTATTATGATCTTGTCTAACTTGTTGGATCGCACAGAGGAGTGTTCTATCTTAAGTTAATTTGTTACTTATTTAAAACTTGTTTTTTTGTATACTTGAAGTATTAGATTGCTGATACTGGTCACTATGTGAATTAATTTACATATTATACCTATAATGAGCATGATTTGCTATTTAATATTTATCTGTAGGGTACATCGTCAAAATGTTTTTAATTTCTCATACTGTTATTTCTTTTTTAACAAATTTTATACATTATATTGTATACAGTGTCATTAAGAACAACTGTTCTTATCTTTTAAATTTCAATTAGATTGCATCTTAAATTATTCATATAAATTTTTGTCATCTTATTAATTAATTACTTATTAACTATTATCTATGACCCGGTCAGGTTTCCTTTCTTTTAATTACTCTTAATTAACCATTAATTATATTTATATCTATTTTTACTGTCAGGATGTTAAAATTTAATTGCTAAAATTATTTAATTATTAAAACCAGAGTTAAAATAGCCTGTAAACAGACTAGGCGCGTCTTCGCTCCAACGAATAAGTTATTATCCGCCGAGGCGGAGCCGCCCATGCTTGTCTGTTGCTGAACAGAATCCCGCGCGGGACTTCATCAAAGTGTCGTAACGTGCCTGATAATATTGCTCAGTTTAATGATGCTTTCTCATCAAATTAACAATGACAGATGGTCACGACACGCCGATAAATCCGCGAGGTTGATGCTCATGCATACGCTATTCTGGATCTGGCGAGAGCCTCCCACCTTTGCCTGACCTGACACGCGGAGCTAAAAGCGTTGTGATTACTCACCTCGTTTCCGTCCGCGCGGCAGTTCAGGCACGATGGGACGGCTCCCGCCATCCAGGCCTGACACACCGCCCTCTGGTGCTCGCCGCCGCAGTGGCAGCACCTCTCCACCTTTTCCTTGCAGTGGCGCCTGCCGTGGCCGTAGCCCAGGCACATCGAACACTGGACCAGCGGGGAATAATCCTCCGCCTGGATCCGCTGCATGTCGATGCGCACTGAGCCGGCCTCGACCACTGCGCGCCACAGCTTTGGGGGGACACTAATTACAGTATGCTCCAACAACGGGTTCCTCGCCTTTTTTCTAAATTTAATTTCGATAATTTTGTCCTCGTCTTTGAAGTCCTTGAATAATTTGGAGTTTTGCCCCGCAAGTTTTGATATGACCTGTTCATTCGTATTTTTTAGCATGTTTTTGAGGATGAGTAGAGGATTTTTATTTTCAACTTCTTTTACCCTCAAATTATTAATTTTTTCAATTCTATTTTTCAACTTCTGTCTACCCTCCTTTGTGTCACAACTAATTATTAACTTCCTGTCACGTGTTTTTCTCACCCTTTCTATCTTCACCCAATCTCCGCCCTCTCCTGCCACTTCCCTTATTCGCTCCATAACCACATCACCCGTTTCCATTCCTGTCTTGTCGTCGACAATAACGGAATGGAGGGTGATGGGCTTGTCCTGAGAAGAGGCTGCGATCTGTGCATATGTATGCGGATTTTTTACGGGTATGTTTTCTTGACTCCGGTGGTCCATCAGGTTTTTCAATTCTCTTATTTCCCTGGAGTTCTCCTCGAGTCTCTCCATCAGCGGCTTCAAGAAGTCTTCCATTTTTCTTGTCTCCTCCTGAAGGATAGGGGAGGTTTGCGTGCGCGCACAAGGGCGCTGACCCGGCGTGAGATTTTTTGGCTCCTGGTATATCGCCAGATCACACGCCAGGTCATCCACCTCTTGTATTTTTTCCTTGATGGAATCCTTGGTGGTTTTCTTAAGCCTTAACGCTTGTTCCACCTCTTCGCTGATGAGGTGTAGGAGGTTTCGGATGCGACTACAGAGTTCATCCCTGTCGTCATCCGTCAGGATCTTCATTCGTTGATCCTCCTTAAGGTAGGGTGTTCTTGGAAGGCATTGTATATATCTATGTTTATTGCTCTCTATATACCTCGTGTTGGGGGTAGTCCATCTTTCTTCCGGCGGTATTCCAACGGGGGAATCTATTGGGGAGCTATCACTGGGCAGTTCAGTGGGCGATGAGTTGTTATCGTTATAAGTCTTTTTAAAAGTCACCGACCTGGGCGTTCGGATCATTTTCGTAAAAGTAAATTTGTAAAAGTTGTAAATATAGTGATAAAGAGTAAAATAAAGGGTAAAAAAGCGTAAAACTAAGAAGGTCAGGGGTTAAAACATAAAATATAATTTACACTAAAATGTAAATTAAAAGTGGGTGACTACTTAACATTAGAAGGCAAAAACGCCAGTCAAGAAGCTTTCAAAACCTTACGCTAATTTTTCGTGACGCCTGAACGGCGTTGCCTTGGATTGTGTTCAGGATTAGGTTCGTCCTTCAAAGCCGAACTGACTTCCTCATTCGTGGCACCTTCTAGCTGAATCAATACTGAATCCACCGAAATCTTCTCGATCACCGTTCAGCAGGAGGAGATAATGAAGTCCAGGTATGAGCACTGCATCCCAAACACTTAGTCACAATTATTTTTAATTTTTTCCGATTTTTAAAAATTATTTACACAAAATTTTTCGCGGAGCGCACTGGAACACGTCCGCACTCTACGCGTGCTCGAAGCAGACTGAGGTTAGGTTAGGTTAGGTTAGGTTAGGTTAGGTTAGGTTAGGTTAGGTTAGGTTAGGTTAGGTTAGGTTAGGTTAGGTTAGGTTAGGTTAGGTTAGGTTAGGTTAGGTTAGGTTAGGTTAGGTTAGGTTAGGTTAGGTTAGGTTAGGTTAGGTTAGGTTAGGTTAGGTTAGGTTAGGTTAGGTTAGGTTAGGTTAGGTTAGGTTAGGTTAGGTTAGGTTAGGTTAGGTTAGGTTAGGTTAGGTTAGGTTAGGTTAGGTTAGGTTAGGTTAGGTTAGGTTAGGTTAGGTTAGGTTAGGTTAGGTTAGGTTAGGTTAGGTTAGGTTAGGTTAGGTTAGGTTAGGTTTTTTTTTTTTTTTTTTTTTTTTTTGAGATGCTAAGTTGTTTGTTTGGCAATGGATTATTTATTAGATGGGTATACTGAGTATAACTGCTTGATAAGTGTAGCGTTGATGGGTCTCTGCTATTTGATACAGATACCCATCTTCGCTAATTATCTAGAGCTATGTTTTTGATATTAGGTGCCATTGATCTGCTTTGACTAAGAATTGTGACTATTTGAATAATTTGTGATACGTAATTACATGGCGAGTCTTTCATATTTTGAAAGGCTTTAAAATTACAATGCTCTACCTTCTCGTTGAGGCGCATATTTGCAGCATGGGTGGACGATTTGTTGCTAATACCCGTAGTCAGTGCTGTCTTGTAATGCTTTAATGGCATTGACTATGCGAGGGCACAATTTGTTGTCGGTGGCTGAGTGGGCAGTATTGGCGCTACGCACAGACTTGCAGTTGTAGCAACACGCCTTATTGGGATCGGCGCGAACGGGGCACGAGTTGATTTGGTGCTCAGTGGAACCACAGTGGGCGCACGGTTTGGACTCGGCGGTGCACTTGTTATTAGTGTGCCCGAACTGCAGGCACTTATAACATTGCACGAAGCGGCTGAAATCCGCCACGTGCACCCGCTGGTGCTCCACGTTCGCGCGCTCCCCTTCGACCAGCCTGCGCCGGATCGCCGGGGCCACCTCCAACACCGCGTTGTAAAAGCGCTCGCTTCGATTGTTCAAGAGGAAGCAAAGGCGGATTTCTTCGCTCGGGATTTGGTTCTGGTGGCTTATGATGTCCACCAGTTCCTCCCTCTGGACCTCTTTGCTAATCCCCTTCAAGATAATGAGGGGGCGACGGAGCTTCGACTCTTCAGCTGCAATGCCAGGGATGTTGTTTACTTTTTGGAGGATTTCGTCGCGCTGCTCATTAGTGTCAAACTCTACCTTGAGCATGTTCTGGCGCAAGGGTTTTACTTTTGAGGGAGCGAACGTTGTTTTGCGGAAGGAGATGTTCTTTTTCCACGCATCAAGTACAACTGGCTGCTGCTTGTCGCTAGACTCCTTAGCCTTTATGATGATGGAGGGCAAGGTGCGCGAAGGAGGAGGAATGCTCTTGGGGGGGGAGGGCGTCGCCACGGCCGCGGCGAAGGATTTAGCAGGCGCTGGTGGAGAGGGCGCTGGCGTCGTCGGCGTCATGGCCTTGAGTTCCTCGCGGATACTCTCCCGAATAATAGAGAGCAATGTGCTCTGGTCCGGGAGGATCTCCGGAGTCGGAGGAACCGGCGCAATCGCGACCGTTGGCCCGGCCTCATTGATCTTTGCCAACGCCTGCGCAGATCTCTGAATCTCCTGCGCCGCAGCCGCAATAAGCCGCTTGTTGGTGGCTGTGACGCTCTTTCCCTCGTTAACGGCTTTATTAATGGCGTACGTGAGTTTGGTGACTACCGTCATGAAAGAGTCAAGACTCTTCACGTCCTCGGAGCGAGCGGGCAGTTCAATTATCATGGTGCTGGAGGATTTGCTGGACTTGGTGGCGGTTGGTTTTTTAGCGGGCGCAACTTTGGTGGTTGTCTGTGAGGCAATGGCGTCACTCACTTCGGGTGTTTCGGTGTCAGACATGTACCGAAGGTGGGGCATGTCTGATCCGGGGGAGAGTTGGCAGTCTATGCTGGGGGTGAGGAGATCCTCATCCTCCATCTCGCTGATGGGCGCAATGTTCACACGAGTGCGATCGGAGAGGCCAGCTGTAGTTAGGAAGGCCCTGGAATGGCCAGCCACAGGTGATGAAGACCGCGAAGGGCGATTGGGGGGTGCAGGGGGAGGTCGATTAGTCGCCTCCTTCCGGGTGGGAGACCGGGTGAGCCCCATGGTCTCGTCGGTGTGTAAATGAAAATTTATTCGGATATGAAAATCGAAAACGAACTGTAAATAATAAAAACTATTGCTTTTAATGGGTTGAAATCTACTTAGAAACTAATTCTAGGACGGGACCGACACTAAGCGATAGCCGAAAACGAAAAAATTCACTCAGGAAAAAAGTCGATTTTCGCTTTCGACTTACGTCGGCGAGCGGTCCTTACCTAGCTGATGAAACTAGGGTGGGCGGGGGGGCGAATTTTTCGCGTATTTTGCCCGGGGATGGCTCAAAATGACGGGATAGGCAGCCCGAACAATAATCAGAAGTACTTAAGGGGGGGTCCGGAAGAAAAAATTCGGTTTTTAGACAAAAATGGATGATTGAACTACTGAAAAATCGTAACAGAAGAAAAATGACAAAATAGTATGAAAAATTCGAGGATATGGAGACGGCTGGTATGCAGAATGGATGGCGGCGTCAAGACGAAGAGATCAAGGTATCACAAGTGGGTATGGGTACACAAGAGATGGGATCGGTTAGGTTAGGTTAGGTTAGGTTAGGTTAGGTTAGGTTAGGTTAGGTTAGGTTAGGTTAGGTTAGGTTAGGTTAGGTTAGGTTAGGTTAGGTTTTTTTTTTTTTTAAGTTTTCCCCTGGGTGTTACACCACACCCAGGGGGAGTTTATTGCCAGTATTTCTCTGTCGTGATGAACAGAGGCATTATTAGACATTGTTAAATTACATTATATATGACAACTTTTACTTAACTTTAGTACTAACTTTAGTCTGCTTCTTAAAATTACAGTAATTATCTTTTGTTTAGTTTTATACCTTATATTTTTCTTACATTTTTCTTATGCTTATTTATCATTTACTTCTTCTTTCTAACACTACATTTTACCTTAAATCTTTGTCATATTTTTCCATACTGGTCAATAACTTTATAGTCTAATCAACATATTTAATACATTTTGTATAATTGTTATTTCATAGCATGATTTTGCTATTTGTTTAGAATATTAATATTATACTTTTTACCTTTGGTCATTGTTCTATTTTATTTTTGTACAATTTAAATTGTACAGTGTCTTATTGCTATAATTTATGTCAAGTTATTTAAAATGATAAAAAATTTAATTACTTATCTAATGTTGTAAACTTATTACTAACTTTTAAACCGAACACTATAGTCATATTTTAATATCTGAGTCATAAAATTGTCACCTAACACAATTATTATTATAAAATATTTGTTTTTCCTTCGCATAGCAACAGACTACCCGCGTCTTCGCATCAACTGATAATAATTATCCGCTGATGCGGAGCCACAATGCAGACTGCTGCTACTAGAATTCTATTGTTTTTGGCCTCCACAACGTGCCACGTCATGCCTTAAATTATTGCATTTTAATGACTGTTACTTTCATTAACATGTCAATATTGGTTATCCGCGGCACGCTGTGAAAACCAAAAACAACAGTTATTCATACGATATCCTGGATCTGGCGAGAGCCTCCCACCTTTGCCTGACCTGACACGCGGAACTAAAAGCGTTGTGACTACTCACCGCGTTCCCGTCCGCGCGGCAGTTCAGGCACGATGGGACGGCTCCCGCCGCCCAGCCCTGGCACGCCTCCCTTTGGTGCTCACCGCCGCAGTGGCTGCACCTTTCGACCTTTTCTTTGCAGTGCCTCCTACCGTGGCCGTAACCCAGGCACATCGAGCACTGAACCAGAGGGGAGTAGTCCTCCGCTTGGATCCTCTGCATGCCGATGCGCACTGAGCCGGCCTCGGTCACTGCTCTCCACAGCTTGGGGGGCACGCTCAGTACCAGATGTTCCAGCAATGGGTTTCTGGACCTCTTCCTGAATTTAAATTGGATGCCCTTTTCCTCGTCTCCGATTTCTCTAAAGAGTTTTTTATTCTGGTCAATCATTTTGCCGATCACTTCTTCATTTTTATTCCCTTTAAGCACGTTCTTTATAATAATGAGAGGGTTTTTATTCTCCACCTCTTTAACCTGCAAGTTATGAATTTTGCCAATTCTTGTTTTTAATTTATCCCTACCCTCTCTTGTTTTGCAGCCCAAAATTACTTTTCTGTCCCTTGTTTTCCTTATACGTTCTATTCTTATCCAATCGCCTCCTTCTCCGGCTACTTCCCTTATTCTTTCCAGCACCTCCTCACCCGTGCCCATTCCTTCCTTGTCCTCCACAATAACGGAATGGAGGGTAGTCGGTTCGATTCTATATGAAGCAGCTGCGACTTGGGCATATGTTGGTGGCTTTTTTGCGTTGCTAGTTACCGTTTCTTCCCGACGGTCGACCAAATCCCTCACTTCTTGTATGGATCTGGCATTTTCTTCGAGTTTTTCCACGATCGGCCTCAGGAATCTCTCCAGGTCCCCTATTTTTGTTTCCTCCTGAGGGAGAGGGGAGGTCTGCGTCCTTATACTAGGCCGCTGACCTGGCGTTAGATTCTTAAGCTCCTGGCAGGCCGCCAGGTCGCAGACAAGGTCATCCGCCTCTTTTAACTTGTTTAGGACTGAGTCCTTTATTGACCTCTTTACCCTCGGCCCCGTCTCGACCTCTTCATTTACCGCATATAGAAGGTCTCTAATGCGACCACACAACGAATCTCTTTCCGCGTCCGTCATAATTTTACGCCTATTTTCCTCCTTCAGGAGGGGCGTTTTCGGGTAACATTGTATGTATTTGCTCCTCGTGTTGGGGGTTACCCATTCCTCCTCCGAAGATAGTTTAACGGGGGATTCGGACGGTGAGTTACTCCGGCTGCTCAATTGTGTAGGTGATATTTGAAACGCCTCTTGGCAGGTCAAGGACTTTTTAAAAGATACGGTCTTAGGTGTACGGTTTTGCGTCATTGTTAAAAAGTAAATTTGTAAAAGTGGTACAATATATTGTATATATAAAAGTAAAAGTAAAAGAGGGTAGAGGCAAAAGCCAGTCAATACTTATTCCTAAGACCTTAACGCTAACTAGAGACACAAAGGTCGGAAGCAAAGGCTACTATACAAATTGGGAATCTACTTGAAAAACGGAATCCCACCTTATGCGAATCTTTGTCCTGGTTGAAGGCCACCCTCCCGAGACAGCACTGCACCCTTTTTGCGTTTGAGACACTGCACTTATTTATTTTAAAACACTTCACTAAGGAGCACGTGGTCAGGTCCGTGGCAATCAGGATAAGTCCACCAGGATGCGAGTATCCAACCCTGTCCCAGTACAAACTCTGCGCTCAGGTCCTATGCATTACTCAAAAAATTTTTTACAATTTTTTTAAAATTATTTTTTTGCTATATTTTCGCGGAGCGCATCGGAGCACGTCTGCACTCCACGACGGCTCGAAGCAGACTCGGGTTAGGTTAGGTTAGGTTAGGTTAGGTTAGGTTAGGTTAGGTTAGGTTAGGTTAGGTTAGGTTAGGTTAGGTTAGGTTAGGTTAGGTTAGGTTAGGTTAGGTTTTTTTTTTTTTTTTTTTTTTTTTTTTTTTTTTTTTTTTTTTTTTTTTTTTTTTTTTTTTTTTTTTTTTTTTTTTTTTTTAAGATGCTGAGTTGTTTGTATGGTGATAAATCATTTATTGGATGGGTATAGTGGATGTTACTGTTGATAATTGTAGCGTTGATGGGTCTCTGCTATTTGATACAGATACCCATCTTCGCTATTTATCGAAAACTATGTTTTAAATATTGGGTGCCATTGATCTGCTATATTTGGGTTTGTGACTATATAATTGCTAAGTGATATTAATTTTGCGAAGCGACTTCACGTTTAGACAGGGCGTTGGAATCACAATTAAAGGGCTCCTCCTTCTTCTGAAGGCGCATCATTGCATCGAGAGCGGCCAACGTGTTGCTAATAGCCGTAGTCAGTGCTGTCCTGAAGAGCTTTAATGGCGTTGATTATACGAGGGCACAAATTGTTGTCGGTGGCAGTATGACAAGTGTTGGCGCTACGCACAGACTTGCAGTTGAAGCAACACCTTTTGTTGGGATCGGCGCGAACGGGGCACGAGTTGATTTGGTGCTCAGTGGAGCCACAGTGGGCGCACGGGTGGGACTCTGCGGTGCACTTGTTGTTAGTGTGACCGAACTGCAGGCACTTATAACACTGCACGAAGCGGCTGAAGTCCGCCACGTGCACCCGCTGGTGCTCCACATTCGCGCGCTCCCCTTCGACCAGCCTGCGCCGGATCGCCGGGGCCACCTCCAACACCGCGTTGTAAAAGCGCTCGTTTCTATTGTTCAAGAGGAAGCAAAGGCGGATTTCTTCGCTGGGGATTTGGTTCTGATGGCTTATGATGTCCACCAGTTCCTCCCTCTGGACCTCTTTGCTAACTCCCTTTAAAATGATAAGAGGGCGACGGAGCTTCGACTCTTCTGCTGCAATGCCGGGGATGTTGTTTACTTTTTGTAGTATTTGGTCGCGCTGCTCATTAGTGTCAAACTCTACTTTGAGCATGTTCTGGCGCAAGGGTTTTACTTTCGAGGGAGCGAATGTTGTTCTACGGAATGAGATGTTCTTCTTAAACTCGTCAAGTACGACTGGCTGCTGTTTGTCGCTGGTCTCTTTAGCTTTGATGATGATGGAGGGCAATGTGCGGGAAGGTGGAGGGATGCTCTTAGGGGGGGAGGGCGTCGCCACGGCCGCGGCGAAGGATTTTGCAGGCACTGGTGGAGAGGGCGCTGGCGTCGGTGTCATGGCCTTTAGTTCCTCGCGGATACTCTCCCGAATAATAGAGAGCAATGTGCTCTGGTCCGGGAGGATCTCCGGAGTCGGAGGAGTCGGCGCAATCGCGACCGTTGGCCCGGTCTCCTTGACCTTTACCAACGCCTGCGCAGATCTTTGTATCTCCTGCGCCGCCGCCGCAATGAGCCGCTTGTTGGTGGCAGTGACGCTCTTTCCTTCGTTTACTGCTTTGTTGATGGTGTACGTTAACTTTGTTACTACCGCCATGAAGGTGTCCATACTTTTCACATCTTCGGAACGGGCAGGTAGTTCAATGATCATTGCGCTGGATTTGGTGGACTTGGTTGCTGTAGGTTTGCGAGCGGGCACAACTTTGGCGGATGATTGTGAGGAGGCTGCAATAGCGTCGCTCACTTCGGGTGTACTGGCTATTTCGGTGTCAGACATGTACCGGAGGTGGGGCATGTCCGATTCGGGAGAAAATTGAAGGTCTAAGCCGGATGTCAAGATATCAAGATCGAGGTCGTCACTCTCAGTAATGGGCATAATGTTCAGACGAGGGCGTTCGGAAAGGCGAGTTGTGGTTGCAAAGGCCCTGGAATGGCCTGGCACGGGAGAGGAAGATCGCGAAGGGCGATTGGGGGGTGCAGGGGGAGGTCGATTGGTCGCCTCCTTCCGGGTTGGAGACCGGGTGAGCCCCATGGTCTCGTAGGTGAGTAAATGAAGTTTACCAGACTATAAAAATCAAAATCAGACTGTAAATAATTAAAACTATTGCTTCTAATGTGTGTAAATCTAATTAGATACTATTTTTAGGACCAAAAGAACAATCAGTACTGGTCGGAAGAAAGAAAAAATACAAGGGAAAAAAGTGGATTTTCGGTTTAGACTTACGTCGGCGAGCGGTGTTTACCTAGCTGATGACACTAGGGTGGGCGGGGGGGCGAATTTTTCACGTATTTTGTCCGGGGATGGCTCAAAATGATGGGGTAGGCAGCCGGAACACTAATCAGAAGTAATTTGGGGGGGGTTCGGAAGAAAAAATTCGGATTTTACACTAAAATGGATGTTTGAATTATATATGGACCGTTACAGAAGAAAATCGACAAAATAGTATGAAAAATTCAATTGGATGGAGACGACTGGTATGCAGAATCGATGGCGGCGTCAAGACGAAGAGATGGAGGTATCACAAGCAGGGGTGGACACACTAAAGATGGGATGCCGATATGTGAGTGCGAGGTATAAGGTAACCTCGGTAGGTATTTAAAAAATGAAAAAAAATTAATAACTAAAAAACTACTGGACGGATTGTGAAGATTGGGGTGTCAGAAAAAGCGGGATGGCGAGGGGAATGATAGACAGAAACTACTAAACTATTTTTGATAGAAAAAATTTGAAATATCGACAAAAAAGTGTGTTTTTATATAACTGAAACTACTAAAATGTGAAAAACTTAGCGAATTTTTCGCGTATTTTGTCCGGGGATGGCTCAAAATGATGGGGTAGGCAGCCGGAACACTAATCAGAAGTAATTTGGGGGGGGTTCGGAAGAAAAAATTCGGATTTTACACTAAAATGGATGTTTGAATTATATATGGACCGTTACAGAAGAAAATCGACAAAATAGTATGAAAAATTCAATTGGATGGAGACGACTGGTATGCAGAATCGATGGCGGCGTCAAGACGAAGAGATGGAGGTATCACAAGCAGGGGTGGACACACTAAAGATGGGATGGTTAGGTTAGGTTAGGTTAGGTTAGGTTAGGTTAGGTTAGGTTAGGTTAGGTTAGGTTAGGTTAGGTTAGGTTAGGTTAGGTTAGGTTAGGTTAGGTTAGGTTAGGTTAGGTTAGGTTAGGTTAGGTTAGGTTAGGTTAGGTTAGGTTAGGTTAGGTTAGGTTAGGTTAGGTTAGGTTAGGTTAGGTTAGGTTAGGTTAGGTTAGGTTAGGTTAGGTTAGGTTAGGTTAGGTTAGGTTAGGTTAGGTTAGGTTAGGTTAGGTTAGGTTAGGTTAGGTTAGGTTAGGTTAGGTTAGGTTAGGTTAGGTTAGGTTAGGTTAGGTTAGGTTAGGTTAGGTTAGGTTAGGTTAGGTTAGGTTAGGTTAGGTTAGGTTAGGTTAGGTTAGGTTAGGTTAGGTTAGGTTAGGTTAGGTTAGGTTAGGTTAGGTTAGGTTAGGTTAGGTTAGGTTAGGTTAGGTTAGGTTAGGTTAGGTTAGGTTAGGTTAGGTTAGGTTAGGTTAGGTTAGGTTAGGTTAGGTTAGGTTAGGTTAGGTTAGGTTAGGTTAGGTTAGGTTAGGTTAGGTTAGGTTAGGTTAGGTTAGGTTAGGTTAGGTTAGGTTAGGTTAGGTTAGGTTAGGTTAGGTTAGGTTAGGTTAGGTTAGGTTAGGTTAGGTTAGGTTAGGTTAGGTTAGGTTAGGTTAGGTTAGGTTAGGTTAGGTTAGGTTAGGTTAGGTTAGGTTAGGTTAGGTTAGGTTAGGTTAGGTTAGGTTAGGTTAGGTTAGGTTAGGTTAGGTTAGGTTAGGTTAGGTTAGGTTAGGTTAGGTTAGGTTAGGTTAGGTTAGGTTAGGTTAGGTTAGGTTAGGTTAGGTTAGGTTAGGTTAGGTTAGGTTAGGTTAGGTTAGGTTAGGTTAGGTTAGGTTAGGTTAGGTTAGGTTAGGTTAGGTTAGGTTAGGTTAGGTTAGGTTAGGTTAGGTTAGGTTAGGTTAGGTTAGGTTAGGTTAGGTTAGGTTAGGTTAGGTTAGGTTAGGTTAGGTTAGGTTAGGTTAGGTTAGGTTAGGTTAGGTTAGGTTAGGTTAGGTTAGGTTAGGTTAGGTTAGGTTAGGTTAGGTTAGGTTAGGTTAGGTTAGGTTAGGTTAGGTTAGGTTAGGTTAGGTTAGGTTAGGTTAGGTTAGGTTAGGTTAGGTTAGGTTAGGTTAGGTTAGGTTAGGTTAGGTTAGGTTAGGTTAGGTTAGGTTAGGTTAGGTTAGGTTAGGTTAGGTTAGGTTAGGTTAGGTTAGGTTAGGTTAGGTTAGGTTAGGTTAGGTTAGGTTAGGTTAGGTTAGGTTAGGTTAGGTTAGGTTAGGTTAGGTTAGGTTAGGTTAGGTTAGGTTAGGTTAGGTTAGGTTAGGTTAGGTTAGGTTAGGTTAGGTTAGGTTAGGTTAGGTTAGGTTAGGTTAGGTTAGGTTAGGTTAGGTTAGGTTAGGTTAGGTTAGGTTAGGTTAGGTTAGGTTAGGTTAGGTTAGGTTAGGTTAGGTTAGGTTAGGTTAGGTTAGGTTAGGTTAGGTTAGGTTAGGTTAGGTTAGGTTAGGTTAGGTTAGGTTAGGTTAGGTTAGGTTAGGTTAGGTTAGGTTAGGTTAGGTTAGGTTAGGTTAGGTTAGGTTAGGTTAGGTTAGGTTAGGTTAGGTTAGGTTAGGTTAGGTTAGGTTAGGTTAGGTTAGGTTAGGTTAGGTTAGGTTAGGTTAGGTTAGGTTAGGTTAGGTTAGGTTAGGTTAGGTTAGGTTAGGTTAGGTTAGGTTAGGTTAGGTTAGGTTAGGTTAGGTTAGGTTAGGTTAGGTTAGGTTAGGTTAGGTTAGGTTAGGTTAGGTTAGGTTAGGTTAGGTTAGGTTAGGTTAGGTTAGGTTAGGTTAGGTTAGGTTAGGTTAGGTTAGGTTAGGTTAGGTTAGGTTAGGTTAGGTTAGGTTAGGTTAGGTTAGGTTAGGTTAGGTTAGGTTAGGTTAGGTTAGGTTAGGTTAGGTTAGGTTAGGTTAGGTTAGGTTAGGTTAGGTTAGGTTAGGTTAGGTTAGGTTAGGTTAGGTTAGGTTAGGTTAGGTTAGGTTAGGTTAGGTTAGGTTAGGTTAGGTTAGGTTAGGTTAGGTTAGGTTAGGTTAGGTTAGGTTAGGTTAGGTTAGGTTAGGTTAGGTTAGGTTAGGTTAGGTTAGGTTAGGTTAGGTTAGGTTAGGTTAGGTTAGGTTAGGTTAGGTTAGGTTAGGTTAGGTTAGGTTAGGTTAGGTTAGGTTAGGTTAGGTTAGGTTAGGTTAGGTTAGGTTAGGTTAGGTTAGGTTAGGTTAGGTTAGGTTAGGTTAGGTTAGGTTAGGTTAGGTTAGGTTAGGTTAGGTTAGGTTAGGTTAGGTTAGGTTAGGTTAGGTTAGGTTAGGTTAGGTTAGGTTAGGTTAGGTTAGGTTAGGTTAGGTTAGGTTAGGTTAGGTTAGGTTAGGTTAGGTTAGGTTAGGTTAGGTTAGGTTAGGTTAGGTTAGGTTAGGTTAGGTTAGGTTAGGTTAGGTTAGGTTAGGTTAGGTTAGGTTAGGTTAGGTTAGGTTAGGTTAGGTTAGGTTAGGTTAGGTTAGGTTAGGTTAGGTTAGGTTAGGTTAGGTTAGGTTAGGTTAGGTTAGGTTAGGTTAGGTTAGGTTAGGTTAGGTTAGGTTAGGTTAGGTTAGGTTAGGTTAGGTTAGGTTAGGTTAGGTTAGGTTAGGTTAGGTTAGGTTAGGTTAGGTTAGGTTAGGTTAGGTTAGGTTAGGTTAGGTTAGGTTAGGTTAGGTTAGGTTAGGTTAGGTTAGGTTAGGTTAGGTTAGGTTAGGTTAGGTTAGGTTAGGTTAGGTTAGGTTAGGTTAGGTTAGGTTAGGTTAGGTTAGGTTAGGTTAGGTTAGGTTAGGTTAGGTTAGGTTAGGTTAGGTTAGGTTAGGTTAGGTTAGGTTAGGTTAGGTTAGGTTAGGTTAGGTTAGGTTAGGTTAGGTTAGGTTAGGTTAGGTTAGGTTAGGTTAGGTTAGGTTAGGTTAGGTTAGGTTAGGTTAGGTTAGGTTAGGTTAGGTTAGGTTAGGTTAGGTTAGGTTAGGTTAGGTTAGGTTAGGTTAGGTTAGGTTAGGTTAGGTTAGGTTAGGTTAGGTTAGGTTAGGTTAGGTTAGGTTAGGTTAGGTTAGGTTAGGTTAGGTTAGGTTAGGTTAGGTTAGGTTAGGTTAGGTTAGGTTAGGTTAGGTTAGGTTAGGTTAGGTTAGGTTAGGTTAGGTTAGGTTAGGTTAGGTTAGGTTAGGTTAGGTTAGGTTAGGTTAGGTTAGGTTAGGTTAGGTTAGGTTAGGTTAGGTTAGGTTAGGTTAGGTTAGGTTAGGTTAGGTTAGGTTAGGTTAGGTTAGGTTAGGTTAGGTTAGGTTAGGTTAGGTTAGGTTAGGTTAGGTTAGGTTAGGTTAGGTTAGGTTAGGTTAGGTTAGGTTAGGTTAGGTTAGGTTAGGTTAGGTTAGGTTAGGTTAGGTTAGGTTAGGTTAGGTTAGGTTAGGTTAGGTTAGGTTAGGTTAGGTTAGGTTAGGTTAGGTTAGGTTAGGTTAGGTTAGGTTAGGTTAGGTTAGGTTAGGTTAGGTTAGGTTAGGTTAGGTTAGGTTAGGTTAGGTTAGGTTAGGTTAGGTTAGGTTAGGTTAGGTTAGGTTAGGTTAGGTTAGGTTAGGTTAGGTTAGGTTAGGTTAGGTTAGGTTAGGTTAGGTTAGGTTAGGTTAGGTTAGGTTAGGTTAGGTTAGGTTAGGTTAGGTTAGGTTAGGTTAGGTTAGGTTAGGTTAGGTTAGGTTAGGTTAGGTTAGGTTAGGTTAGGTTAGGTTAGGTTAGGTTAGGTTAGGTTAGGTTAGGTTAGGTTAGGTTAGGTTAGGTTAGGTTAGGTTAGGTTAGGTTAGGTTAGGTTAGGTTAGGTTAGGTTAGGTTAGGTTAGGTTAGGTTAGGTTAGGTTAGGTTAGGTTAGGTTAGGTTAGGTTAGGTTAGGTTAGGTTAGGTTAGGTTAGGTTAGGTTAGGTTAGGTTAGGTTAGGTTAGGTTAGGTTAGGTTAGGTTAGGTTAGGTTAGGTTAGGTTAGGTTAGGTTAGGTTAGGTTAGGTTAGGTTAGGTTAGGTTAGGTTAGGTTAGGTTAGGTTAGGTTAGGTTAGGTTAGGTTAGGTTAGGTTAGGTTAGGTTAGGTTAGGTTAGGTTAGGTTAGGTTAGGTTAGGTTAGGTTAGGTTAGGTTAGGTTAGGTTAGGTTAGGTTAGGTTAGGTTAGGTTAGGTTAGGTTAGGTTAGGTTAGGTTAGGTTAGGTTAGGTTAGGTTAGGTTAGGTTAGGTTAGGTTAGGTTAGGTTAGGTTAGGTTAGGTTAGGTTAGGTTAGGTTAGGTTAGGTTAGGTTAGGTTAGGTTAGGTTAGGTTAGGTTAGGTTAGGTTAGGTTAGGTTAGGTTAGGTTAGGTTAGGTTAGGTTAGGTTAGGTTAGGTTAGGTTAGGTTAGGTTAGGTTAGGTTAGGTTAGGTTAGGTTAGGTTAGGTTAGGTTAGGTTAGGTTAGGTTAGGTTAGGTTAGGTTAGGTTAGGTTAGGTTAGGTTAGGTTAGGTTAGGTTAGGTTAGGTTAGGTTAGGTTAGGTTAGGTTAGGTTAGGTTAGGTTAGGTTAGGTTAGGTTAGGTTAGGTTAGGTTAGGTTAGGTTAGGTTAGGTTAGGTTAGGTTAGGTTAGGTTAGGTTAGGTTAGGTTAGGTTAGGTTAGGTTAGGTTAGGTTAGGTTAGGTTAGGTTAGGTTAGGTTAGGTTAGGTTAGGTTAGGTTAGGTTAGGTTAGGTTAGGTTAGGTTAGGTTAGGTTAGGTTAGGTTAGGTTAGGTTAGGTTAGGTTAGGTTAGGTTAGGTTAGGTTAGGTTAGGTTAGGTTAGGTTAGGTTAGGTTAGGTTAGGTTAGGTTAGGTTAGGTTAGGTTAGGTTAGGTTAGGTTAGGTTAGGTTAGGTTAGGTTAGGTTAGGTTAGGTTAGGTTAG
Source organism: Amyelois transitella (assembly GCF_032362555.1). NCBI lineage: Eukaryota > Metazoa > Arthropoda > Insecta > Lepidoptera > Pyralidae > Amyelois > Amyelois transitella. Next base: position 8,815 of record NC_083515.1, on the reverse strand, counting down.
GTTAGGTTAGGTTAGGTTAGGTTAGGTTAGGTTAGGTTAGGTTAGGTTAGGTTAGGTTAGGTTAGGTTAGGTTAGGTTAGGTTAGGTTAGGTTAGGTTAGGTTAGGTTAGGTTAGGTTAGGTTAGGTTAGGTTAGGTTAGGTTAGGTTAGGTTAGGTTAGGTTAGGTTAGGTTAGGTTAGGTTAGGTTAGGTTAGGTTAGGTTAGGTTAGGTTAGGTTAGGTTAGGTTAGGTTAGGTTAGGTTAGGTTAGGTTAGGTTAGGTTAGGTTAGGTTAGGTTAGGTTAGGTTAGGTTAGGTTAGGTTAGGTTAGGTTAGGTTAGGTTAGGTTAGGTTAGGTTAGGTTAGGTTAGGTTAGGTTAGGTTAGGTTAGGTTAGGTTAGGTTAGGTTAGGTTAGGTTAGGTTAGGTTAGGTTAGGTTAGGTTAGGTTAGGTTAGGTTAGGTTAGGTTAGGTTAGGTTAGGTTAGGTTAGGTTAGGTTAGGTTAGGTTAGGTTAGGTTAGGTTAGGTTAGGTTAGGTTAGGTTAGGTTAGGTTAGGTTAGGTTAGGTTAGGTTAGGTTAGGTTAGGTTAGGTTAGGTTAGGTTAGGTTAGGTTAGGTTAGGTTAGGTTAGGTTAGGTTAGGTTAGGTTAGGTTAGGTTAGGTTAGGTTAGGTTAGGTTAGGTTAGGTTAGGTTAGGTTAGGTTAGGTTAGGTTAGGTTAGGTTAGGTTAGGTTAGGTTAGGTTAGGTTAGGTTAGGTTAGGTTAGGTTAGGTTAGGTTAGGTTAGGTTAGGTTAGGTTAGGTTAGGTTAGGTTAGGTTAGGTTAGGTTAGGTTAGGTTAGGTTAGGTTAGGTTAGGTTAGGTTAGGTTAGGTTAGGTTAGGTTAGGTTAGGTTAGGTTAGGTTAGGTTAGGTTAGGTTAGGTTAGGTTAGGTTAGGTTAGGTTAGGTTAGGTTAGGTTAGGTTAGGTTAGGTTAGGTTAGGTTAGGTTAGGTTAGGTTAGGTTAGGTTAGGTTAGGTTAGGTTAGGTTAGGTTAGGTTAGGTTAGGTTAGGTTAGGTTAGGTTAGGTTAGGTTAGGTTAGGTTAGGTTAGGTTAGGTTAGGTTAGGTTAGGTTAGGTTAGGTTAGGTTAGGTTAGGTTAGGTTAGGTTAGGTTAGGTTAGGTTAGGTTAGGTTAGGTTAGGTTAGGTTAGGTTAGGTTAGGTTAGGTTAGGTTAGGTTAGGTTAGGTTAGGTTAGGTTAGGTTAGGTTAGGTTAGGTTAGGTTAGGTTAGGTTAGGTTAGGTTAGGTTAGGTTAGGTTAGGTTAGGTTAGGTTAGGTTAGGTTAGGTTAGGTTAGGTTAGGTTAGGTTAGGTTAGGTTAGGTTAGGTTAGGTTAGGTTAGGTTAGGTTAGGTTAGGTTAGGTTAGGTTAGGTTAGGTTAGGTTAGGTTAGGTTAGGTTAGGTTAGGTTAGGTTAGGTTAGGTTAGGTTAGGTTAGGTTAGGTTAGGTTAGGTTAGGTTAGGTTAGGTTAGGTTAGGTTAGGTTAGGTTAGGTTAGGTTAGGTTAGGTTAGGTTAGGTTAGGTTAGGTTAGGTTAGGTTAGGTTAGGTTAGGTTAGGTTAGGTTAGGTTAGGTTAGGTTAGGTTAGGTTAGGTTAGGTTAGGTTAGGTTAGGTTAGGTTAGGTTAGGTTAGGTTAGGTTAGGTTAGGTTAGGTTAGGTTAGGTTAGGTTAGGTTAGGTTAGGTTAGGTTAGGTTAGGTTAGGTTAGGTTAGGTTAGGTTAGGTTAGGTTAGGTTAGGTTAGGTTAGGTTAGGTTAGGTTAGGTTAGGTTAGGTTAGGTTAGGTTAGGTTAGGTTAGGTTAGGTTAGGTTAGGTTAGGTTAGGTTAGGTTAGGTTAGGTTAGGTTAGGTTAGGTTAGGTTAGGTTAGGTTAGGTTAGGTTAGGTTAGGTTAGGTTAGGTTAGGTTAGGTTAGGTTAGGTTAGGTTAGGTTAGGTTAGGTTAGGTTAGGTTAGGTTAGGTTAGGTTAGGTTAGGTTAGGTTAGGTTAGGTTAGGTTAGGTTAGGTTAGGTTAGGTTAGGTTAGGTTAGGTTAGGTTAGGTTAGGTTAGGTTAGGTTAGGTTAGGTTAGGTTAGGTTAGGTTAGGTTAGGTTAGGTTAGGTTAGGTTAGGTTAGGTTAGGTTAGGTTAGGTTAGGTTAGGTTAGGTTAGGTTAGGTTAGGTTAGGTTAGGTTAGGTTAGGTTAGGTTAGGTTAGGTTAGGTTAGGTTAGGTTAGGTTAGGTTAGGTTAGGTTAGGTTAGGTTAGGTTAGGTTAGGTTAGGTTAGGTTAGGTTAGGTTAGGTTAGGTTAGGTTAGGTTAGGTTAGGTTAGGTTAGGTTAGGTTAGGTTAGGTTAGGTTAGGTTAGGTTAGGTTAGGTTAGGTTAGGTTAGGTTAGGTTAGGTTAGGTTAGGTTAGGTTAGGTTAGGTTAGGTTAGGTTAGGTTAGGTTAGGTTAGGTTAGGTTAGGTTAGGTTAGGTTAGGTTAGGTTAGGTTAGGTTAGGTTAGGTTAGGTTAGGTTAGGTTAGGTTAGGTTAGGTTAGGTTAGGTTAGGTTAGGTTAGGTTAGGTTAGGTTAGGTTAGGTTAGGTTAGGTTAGGTTAGGTTAGGTTAGGTTAGGTTAGGTTAGGTTAGGTTAGGTTAGGTTAGGTTAGGTTAGGTTAGGTTAGGTTAGGTTAGGTTAGGTTAGGTTAGGTTAGGTTAGGTTAGGTTAGGTTAGGTTAGGTTAGGTTAGGTTAGGTTAGGTTAGGTTAGGTTAGGTTAGGTTAGGTTAGGTTAGGTTAGGTTAGGTTAGGTTAGGTTAGGTTAGGTTAGGTTAGGTTAGGTTAGGTTAGGTTAGGTTAGGTTAGGTTAGGTTAGGTTAGGTTAGGTTAGGTTAGGTTAGGTTAGGTTAGGTTAGGTTAGGTTAGGTTAGGTTAGGTTAGGTTAGGTTAGGTTAGGTTAGGTTAGGTTAGGTTAGGTTAGGTTAGGTTAGGTTAGGTTAGGTTAGGTTAGGTTAGGTTAGGTTAGGTTAGGTTAGGTTAGGTTAGGTTAGGTTAGGTTAGGTTAGGTTAGGTTAGGTTAGGTTAGGTTAGGTTAGGTTAGGTTAGGTTAGGTTAGGTTAGGTTAGGTTAGGTTAGGTTAGGTTAGGTTAGGTTAGGTTAGGTTAGGTTAGGTTAGGTTAGGTTAGGTTAGGTTAGGTTAGGTTAGGTTAGGTTAGGTTAGGTTAGGTTAGGTTAGGTTAGGTTAGGTTAGGTTAGGTTAGGTTAGGTTAGGTTAGGTTAGGTTAGGTTAGGTTAGGTTAGGTTAGGTTAGGTTAGGTTAGGTTAGGTTAGGTTAGGTTAGGTTAGGTTAGGTTAGGTTAGGTTAGGTTAGGTTAGGTTAGGTTAGGTTAGGTTAGGTTAGGTTAGGTTAGGTTAGGTTAGGTTAGGTTAGGTTAGGTTAGGTTAGGTTAGGTTAGGTTAGGTTAGGTTAGGTTAGGTTAGGTTAGGTTAGGTTAGGTTAGGTTAGGTTAGGTTAGGTTAGGTTAGGTTAGGTTAGGTTAGGTTAGGTTAGGTTAGGTTAGGTTAGGTTAGGTTAGGTTAGGTTAGGTTAGGTTAGGTTAGGTTAGGTTAGGTTAGGTTAGGTTAGGTTAGGTTAGGTTAGGTTAGGTTAGGTTAGGTTAGGTTAGGTTAGGTTAGGTTAGGTTAGGTTAGGTTAGGTTAGGTTAGGTTAGGTTAGGTTAGGTTAGGTTAGGTTAGGTTAGGTTAGGTTAGGTTAGGTTAGGTTAGGTTAGGTTAGGTTAGGTTAGGTTAGGTTAGGTTAGGTTAGGTTAGGTTAGGTTAGGTTAGGTTAGGTTAGGTTAGGTTAGGTTAGGTTAGGTTAGGTTAGGTTAGGTTAGGTTAGGTTAGGTTAGGTTAGGTTAGGTTAGGTTAGGTTAGGTTAGGTTAGGTTAGGTTAGGTTAGGTTAGGTTAGGTTAGGTTAGGTTAGGTTAGGTTAGGTTAGGTTAGGTTAGGTTAGGTTAGGTTAGGTTAGGTTAGGTTAGGTTAGGTTAGGTTAGGTTAGGTTAGGTTAGGTTAGGTTAGGTTAGGTTAGGTTAGGTTAGGTTAGGTTAGGTTAGGTTAGGTTAGGTTAGGTTAGGTTAGGTTAGGTTAGGTTAGGTTAGGTTAGGTTAGGTTAGGTTAGGTTAGGTTAGGTTAGGTTAGGTTAGGTTAGGTTAGGTTAGGTTAGGTTAGGTTAGGTTAGGTTAGGTTAGGTTAGGTTAGGTTAGGTTAGGTTAGGTTAGGTTAGGTTAGGTTAGGTTAGGTTAGGTTAGGTTAGGTTAGGTTAGGTTAGGTTAGGTTAGGTTAGGTTAGGTTAGGTTAGGTTAGGTTAGGTTAGGTTAGGTTAGGTTAGGTTAGGTTAGGTTAGGTTAGGTTAGGTTAGGTTAGGTTAGGTTAGGTTAGGTTAGGTTAGGTTAGGTTAGGTTAGGTTAGGTTAGGTTAGGTTAGGTTAGGTTAGGTTAGGTTAGGTTAGGTTAGGTTAGGTTAGGTTAGGTTAGGTTAGGTTAGGTTAGGTTAGGTTAGGTTAGGTTAGGTTAGGTTAGGTTAGGTTAGGTTAGGTTAGGTTAGGTTAGGTTAGGTTAGGTTAGGTTAGGTTAGGTTAGGTTAGGTTAGGTTAGGTTAGGTTAGGTTAGGTTAGGTTAGGTTAGGTTAGGTTAGGTTAGGTTAGGTTAGGTTAGGTTAGGTTAGGTTAGGTTAGGTTAGGTTAGGTTAGGTTAGGTTAGGTTAGGTTAGGTTAGGTTAGGTTAGGTTAGGTTAGGTTAGGTTAGGTTAGGTTAGGTTAGGTTAGGTTAGGTTAGGTTAGGTTAGGTTAGGTTAGGTTAGGTTAGGTTAGGTTAGGTTAGGTTAGGTTAGGTTAGGTTAGGTTAGGTTAGGTTAGGTTAGGTTAGGTTAGGTTAGGTTAGGTTAGGTTAGGTTAGGTTAGGTTAGGTTAGGTTAGGTTAGGTTAGGTTAGGTTAGGTTAGGTTAGGTTAGGTTAGGTTAGGTTAGGTTAGGTTAGGTTAGGTTAGGTTAGGTTAGGTTAGGTTAGGTTAGGTTAGGTTAGGTTAGGTTAGGTTAGGTTAGGTTAGGTTAGGTTAGGTTAGGTTAGGTTAGGTTAGGTTAGGTTAGGTTAGGTTAGGTTAGGTTAGGTTAGGTTAGGTTAGGTTAGGTTAGGTTAGGTTAGGTTAGGTTAGGTTAGGTTAGGTTAGGTTAGGTTAGGTTAGGTTAGGTTAGGTTAGGTTAGGTTAGGTTAGGTTAGGTTAGGTTAGGTTAGGTTAGGTTAGGTTAGGTTAGGTTAGGTTAGGTTAGGTTAGGTTAGGTTAGGTTAGGTTAGGTTAGGTTAGGTTAGGTTAGGTTAGGTTAGGTTAGGTTAGGTTAGGTTAGGTTAGGTTAGGTTAGGTTAGGTTAGGTTAGGTTAGGTTAGGTTAGGTTAGGTTAGGTTAGGTTAGGTTAGGTTAGGTTAGGTTAGGTTAGGTTAGGTTAGGTTAGGTTAGGTTAGGTTAGGTTAGGTTAGGTTAGGTTAGGTTAGGTTAGGTTAGGTTAGGTTAGGTTAGGTTAGGTTAGGTTAGGTTAGGTTAGGTTAGGTTAGGTTAGGTTAGGTTAGGTTAGGTTAGGTTAGGTTAGGTTAGGTTAGGTTAGGTTAGGTTAGGTTAGGTTAGGTTAGGTTAGGTTAGGTTAGGTTAGGTTAGGTTAGGTTAGGTTAGGTTAGGTTAGGTTAGGTTAGGTTAGGTTAGGTTAGGTTAGGTTAGGTTAGGTTAGGTTAGGTTAGGTTAGGTTAGGTTAGGTTAGGTTAGGTTAGGTTAGGTTAGGTTAGGTTAGGTTAGGTTAGGTTAGGTTAGGTTAGGTTAGGTTAGGTTAGGTTAGGTTAGGTTAGGTTAGGTTAGGTTAGGTTAGGTTAGGTTAGGTTAGGTTAGGTTAGGTTAGGTTAGGTTAGGTTAGGTTAGGTTAGGTTAGGTTAGGTTAGGTTAGGTTAGGTTAGGTTAGGTTAGGTTAGGTTAGGTTAGGTTAGGTTAGGTTAGGTTAGGTTAGGTTAGGTTAGGTTAGGTTAGGTTAGGTTAGGTTAGGTTAGGTTAGGTTAGGTTAGGTTAGGTTAGGTTAGGTTAGGTTAGGTTAGGTTAGGTTAGGTTAGGTTAGGTTAGGTTAGGTTAGGTTAGGTTAGGTTAGGTTAGGTTAGGTTAGGTTAGGTTAGGTTAGGTTAGGTTAGGTTAGGTTAGGTTAGGTTAGGTTAGGTTAGGTTAGGTTAGGTTAGGTTAGGTTAGGTTAGGTTAGGTTAGGTTAGGTTAGGTTAGGTTAGGTTAGGTTAGGTTAGGTTAGGTTAGGTTAGGTTAGGTTAGGTTAGGTTAGGTTAGGTTAGGTTAGGTTAGGTTAGGTTAGGTTAGGTTAGGTTAGGTTAGGTTAGGTTAGGTTAGGTTAGGTTAGGTTAGGTTAGGTTAGGTTAGGTTAGGTTAGGTTAGGTTAGGTTAGGTTAGGTTAGGTTAGGTTAGGTTAGGTTAGGTTAGGTTAGGTTAGGTTAGGTTAGGTTAGGTTAGGTTAGGTTAGGTTAGGTTAGGTTAGGTTAGGTTAGGTTAGGTTAGGTTAGGTTAGGTTAGGTTAGGTTAGGTTAGGTTAGGTTAGGTTAGGTTAGGTTAGGTTAGGTTAGGTTAGGTTAGGTTAGGTTAGGTTAGGTTAGGTTAGGTTAGGTTAGGTTAGGTTAGGTTAGGTTAGGTTAGGTTAGGTTAGGTTAGGTTAGGTTAGGTTAGGTTAGGTTAGGTTAGGTTAGGTTAGGTTAGGTTAGGTTAGGTTAGGTTAGGTTAGGTTAGGTTAGGTTAGGTTAGGTTAGGTTAGGTTAGGTTAGGTTAGGTTAGGTTAGGTTAGGTTAGGTTAGGTTAGGTTAGGTTAGGTTAGGTTAGGTTAGGTTAGGTTAGGTTAGGTTAGGTTAGGTTAGGTTAGGTTAGGTTAGGTTAGGTTAGGTTAGGTTAGGTTAGGTTAGGTTAGGTTAGGTTAGGTTAGGTTAGGTTAGGTTAGGTTAGGTTAGGTTAGGTTAGGTTAGGTTAGGTTAGGTTAGGTTAGGTTAGGTTAGGTTAGGTTAGGTTAGGTTAGGTTAGGTTAGGTTAGGTTAGGTTAGGTTAGGTTAGGTTAGGTTAGGTTAGGTTAGGTTAGGTTAGGTTAGGTTAGGTTAGGTTAGGTTAGGTTAGGTTAGGTTAGGTTAGGTTAGGTTAGGTTAGGTTAGGTTAGGTTAGGTTAGGTTAGGTTAGGTTAGGTTAGGTTAGGTTAGGTTAGGTTAGGTTAGGTTAGGATAGGTTAGGTTAGGTTAGGTTAGGTTAGGTTAGGTTAGGTTAGGTTAGGTTAGGTTAGGTTAGGTTAGGTTAGGTTAGGTTAGGTTAGGTTAGGTTAGGTTAGGTTAGGTTAGGTTAGGTTAGGTTAGGTTAGGTTAGGTTAGGTTAGGTTAGGTTAGGTTAGGTTAGGTTAGGTTAGGTTAGGTTAGGTTAGGTTAGGTTAGGTTAGGTTAGGTTAGGTTAGGTTAGGTTAGGTTAGGTTAGGTTAGGTTAGGTTAGGTTAGGTTAGGTTAGGTTAGGTTAGGTTAGGTTAGGTTAGGTTAGGTTAGGTTAGGTTAGGTTAGGTTAGGTTAGGTTAGGTTAGGTTAGGTTAGGTTAGGTTAGGTTAGGTTAGGTTAGGTTAGGTTAGGTTAGGTTAGGTTAGGTTAGGTTAGGTTAGGTTAGGTTAGGTTAGGTTAGGTTAGGTTAGGTTAGGTTAGGTTAGGTTAGGTTAGGTTAGGTTAGGTTAGGTTAGGTTAGGTTAGGTTAGGTTAGGTTAGGTTAGGTTAGGTTAGGTTAGGTTAGGTTAGGTTAGGTTAGGTTAGGTTAGGTTAGGTTAGGTTAGGTTAGGTTAGGTTAGGTTAGGTTAGGTTAGGTTAGGTTAGGTTAGGTTAGGTTAGGTTAGGTTAGGTTAGGTTAGGTTAGGTTAGGTTAGGTTAGGTTAGGTTAGGTTAGGTTAGGTTAGGTTAGGTTAGGTTAGGTTAGGTTAGGTTAGGTTAGGTTAGGTTAGGTTAGGTTAGGTTAGGTTAGGTTAGGTTAGGTTAGGTTAGGTTAGGTTAGGTTAGGTTAGGTTAGGTTAGGTTAGGTTAGGTTAGGTTAGGTTAGGTTAGGTTAGGTTAGGTTAGGTTAGGTTAGGTTAGGTTAGGTTAGGTTAGGTTAGGTTAGGTTAGGTTAGGTTAGGTTAGGTTAGGTTAGGTTAGGTTAGGTTAGGTTAGGTTAGGTTAGGTTAGGTTAGGTTAGGTTAGGTTAGGTTAGGTTAGGTTAGGTTAGGTTAGGTTAGGTTAGGTTAGGTTAGGTTAGGTTAGGTTAGGTTAGGTTAGGTTAGGTTAGGTTAGGTTAGGTTAGGTTAGGTTAGGTTAGGTTAGGTTAGGTTAGGTTAGGTTAGGTTAGGTTAGGTTAGGTTAGGTTAGGTTAGGTTAGGTTAGGTTAGGTTAGGTTAGGTTAGGTTAGGTTAGGTTAGGTTAGGTTAGGTTAGGTTAGGTTAGGTTAGGTTAGGTTAGGTTAGGTTAGGTTAGGTTAGGTTAGGTTAGGTTAGGTTAGGTTAGGTTAGGTTAGGTTAGGTTAGGTTAGGTTAGGTTAGGTTAGGTTAGGTTAGGTTAGGTTAGGTTAGGTTAGGTTAGGTTAGGTTAGGTTAGGTTAGGTTAGGTTAGGTTAGGTTAGGTTAGGTTAGGTTAGGTTAGGTTAGGTTAGGTTAGGTTAGGTTAGGTTAGGTTAGGTTAGGTTAGGTTAGGTTAGGTTAGGTTAGGTTAGGTTAGGTTAGGTTAGGTTAGGTTAGGTTAGGTTAGGTTAGGTTAGGTTAGGTTAGGTTAGGTTAGGTTAGGTTAGGTTAG